>NC_136068.1:753354844-753400344 GCF_964261635.1 Lissotriton helveticus | reverse complement strand
AATAGGGACCCTTGCTTCTAGTCAGGACAAGGAGATAACTCTCTAAGATAACCCCTGCTCGCCCTCTAGGTAGCTTGGCCTGAGCAGTCTAGGCTAATCAGAGGCAATGCGTAAAGTATTTGTACCAACACTCACAGTAACACAGTGAAAACACCACAAACTGATTCCACAACAGTTTAGAAAAATAAAGGTATTTATTCTAAAACTACACAAGACCAAAACGATAAAAATCCAACATACACGGTTCAAGAATATGGTTTCAAAGAGTTCTTAAGGTTGCGTTAAAGTTCTTCAAGTTGCGGTAAAAACAAACCACAGTTGCGTGAAAAGTTCACAGTTGCGTCACGTTTACTCACAGTACCTTTAGTTGCAACAAAGTTCCAAAAGCAGAAGCTGGTGCGGTGGAAAACAAGCGATGCGTCGCTCCTGAGACCCTGGGGAGGCGATGCGACAGCCCCGCTGCAGCAGCGGGCGTGTTGCGACGAATCCGGTCTGTATGGGGAGGAAGGCCACTTGTATGGATTCCGGTGCGTAGGTTCCGTAGGAAGTCTGTTCTCGCAAAGGCACGATGCGACGATCTCGTAGGTGCTGCGACGATCTCCGGGGCGACGATGCGCGGTCCAGCGGTGATCCTTTCTCTCGCAGCTCCTCGATGCGATGATTCTGCGACGACACTCGCAGCGACGTGATGCGGTCCGCAAGCAAGCGGTGCGGCGTTCTCACCCAGCGACGACAGGCTCTGCGACGATACTCGCAGCGATGTTCGATTCTCCCGCACCGGTCTGGTGCGTCCCGCAAACGGAGGATGCGACGTCTCTGGCAGCGGCGTCAGGCGCTGCGACGATCTCGACCTCCGTAGCGGCGGGAAACTTCTCGCACTGTCGGGGATGCGCTCCGCAAGCGAGCGATGCGACACTTTTCAATTTCGAAAGTCTCTCAAGCTTTTGTCTCAAGCTTCCCAGCACAGGTCCAACCTCCAGAGGCCCCACAACTGGATCAAGCACTCTAGGAGGGACAGAACTCACTCAGCAGAGTTCAGGGAAGCTGGGGGTGAAGTCCTTTTGTTCCTGGGACTTCAAAACAGGGAGCCAGCTCTTCTCAGGCCCTTGGAGATTCCTTTCAAGACAGGGGACACAGCTCACAGCAAAGTCCTTCCCCTCTCCTTGGCAGCAAAGCAACAGCAGGTCAGTCCAGCAGAGCAACAGCAAGACAATCTTCCTTCTTCAGAGTCAGCTTTCTCCTTGGCAGAGGTTCCTTCTTGATTTCCAGGATGATCTAATTTTCTGTTGTCAGGGGTCCTGTACTTATACCCCTAAAGTCTTTGTTCTCTTGGTGCATGTGGGCCCTGTGCCCGGTCTGAACCAGTTCTGGGCGGATCCTGAGCACTTTGTTTTGGTGGCTGCATCTTTCCTTTCAGAGTGAGGGGCAGGGTCCTCAGCCGCCCAGCAGGGGGGTGGAGCCAGCATTGTGGAAGGCAGGCACAGCCCTATTCAGCCCAGGTGCTAACTCCTCCCACCACTCAAGTCATTCAGCCTAGTGCTGACTCATCCATCCTGCCGGGGAGTTCCCCAGCCCCTGTCACTCACAAACCAGACAGTCAATACACAAACAGGCCCAGGCACACAGAAGGTTCAGACAAGAGAACAGCAACTTTCTAAAAGTGCTGTTCTCAAACACAGGATTTAAAAACAACCTTTCCTAAAAGATGTGTTATTAAATTCTGAGTTCAGGGATACTAGATACTTATGTCCTATCTTGTTCCTATGGGAAGAAATGCTGTTAACCACTGTAGCCAGCATCCCCCATGTTAATCTATGGAGCAAGATAGCCTTACAATAGTGAAAAACGAAAATGGCTGTAATTCACTACCAGAACATGTTACCTGCACCAGTACATGCTCTACCTTTTACATACACTGCACCCTGCCCAGGGGGGTACCTTGGGACTTCCATAGGGGTGACTGATGTGCACAAAAAGGGAAGGGTTAGGCCTGGTCAGTGGGGACACTGACCAGGAGGACATGGCAGTTCTAAACTGCCCATAGGCACTGCAGTGGCAGGCCTGAGACACCATTTTAGAGCTACTCATGTAGGTGGCACAATCAGTGCTGCAGGCCCACTAGTAGCATTTGTCATCACCAGCCCTGGCACACCCAGTGCACTTTACTAGGGACTTCATGGTGATACAAATATGCCAAACATGTATATTCAATCAGAATAACAATTTACACAGGGAGCACTTACACTCTGGCACTGGTCAGCAGTGGCAGAGTGTCCAAAGCATCTAAACCAGCAAAAACGAAATCCAGCACAGCATCAAAAATACAGGAGGTAGAGGCAAAAAGATAGGGGAAACCACGCCAAAGATGCCAGGTCTAACACGTGTCCCCTCCAGCTGAAAATGGGGAGAACTACCCACCCTCTTGGGAGTTCTCTTCACTAAGGCGGAAAAACCTGGACAGACCATCAGCGTTGGCGTGTTCCGTACCAGGGCGGTGTTCCACCGTAAAGTCCATTCCCTGTAGGGAGATGGACCACCTCAACAGCTTTGGGTTCTCACCCCTCATATGCATTAACCATCTGAGGGGCCTGTGGTCGGTCTGAACACGGAAGTGAGTCCCAAACAGGTAGGGCCTCAACTTTTTCAGAGCCCAGACCACAGCAAATGCTTCTCTCTCAATCGCACTCCACCTCTGTTCCCTGGGGAGTAGTCTCCTGCTAATGAAGGCTACCGGCTGGTCTCCTCCCTCCTCAGTGATCTGTGAGAGTACTGCTCCCACACCATGCTCTGAAGCGTCTGTCTGAACTATGAACTCACGAGAAAAGTCAGGTGCCTTGAGCACCGGCGCTGTGCACATAGCAGTTTTCAGGGTTTCAAAAGCAGTTTGGCAGGCGTCAGTCCAGTCAACTCTTTTGGGCAACTTCTTGGAAGTGAGTTCTGTCAAAGGGGCGACAATGGTGCCGTAGCCCTTGACAAAACGCCTGTAATACCCGGTGAGTCCTAAAAAGGCTCTCACCTCTGTCTGGGTCTTGGGGGGCTCCCAAGCCAGAATGGTATCAATCTTGGCCTGTAGGGGCGCCACCTGGCCGCTCCCCACCTGGTGTCCCAAATACACCACAGATCCCTGCCCTATCTGGCACTTGCTGGCCTTGATAGTGAGGCCTGCCCTTTGCAGAGCCTTCAACACTTCGCAGAGGTGTTGCAGATGTTCCTCCCACGTGGAGCTGAACACAGCAATGTCATCCAGGTATGCGGCGCTGAATTCCTCCAGCCCGGTCAGTACCTGGTTAACCAGCCTCTGGAATGTGGCAGGGGCATTCTTCAACCCAAAGGGCATGACACGGAACTGGAAGTGCCCCTCTGGCGTTGAAAATGCAGACCTCTCTTTGGCCCCATCAGTTAAGGCAATCTGCCAGTACCCCGAAGTCAAATCAAATGTACTGAGGTAGCGGGCAGCTCCTAACCGATCCACGAGCTCATCAGCTCTGGGGATGGGGTGTGCGTCAGTCTTCGTGACCGCATTGAGCCCACGGTAGTCCACGCAAAACCGGAGTTCTGTGGGGCCACCGGGGGTAGCAGCTTTCTTGGGGACCAAGACCACTGGGCTAGCCCAGGGGCTGCTGGAGGGCTCAATCACCCCTAGCGCCAACATCTTGGAAACCTCTTCCTTGATGCTGGCCCTGACCTTGTCAGCTACCCTGTAAAATTTCTGTTTCACAGGCAGACTGTCTCCAGTGTCCACATCATGGACGCACCAGTTGGTGACTCCTGGGGTCAGGGAGAACAGGGAGGAGAACTGACCCAACACTTGGCGACAGTCACTCTGCTGTTCTGGGGTCAGGGTGGGCGAGAGGACCACACCATCCACTGACCCATCTTGCTCCTTAACTGCCAGGAGGTCAGGGAGAGGATCACTATCCTCTTCCATTCCTGCATCGGTAGCCAGGAGCATGGTTACTTCAGACCTCTTAAAGTGGGGTTTGAGGCGGTTCACGTGCAAGACTCTCAGGGGCTGCCTGGGAGTCTTCATGTCAACCAGGTAGGTTACCTCGCTCTTCCTTTCCACCACCTCATATGGCCCAGTCCACTTGTCTTGGAGCGCACAAGGCTCCACTGGTGCCATCACCCACACTTCCTGCCCAGGTTGAAATTCGACCAGAGTGGTATTCTGGTCATACCATCTCTTCATTTCTTCCTGGCTTGCTTCCAGGTTCGCCTGAGCGAGCTTCCTGAAGCGTTGTGTCTGGTTGCGGATGGCCAGCACATAGCTGAACACATCCTGGGGGGTTTTCCCACGGGACTTTTCCCAACCCTCCTTCACCAGTGAGAGAGGTCCTCTAACAGGGTGGCCATACAGGAGTTCGAAGGGACTGAACCCTAAGGACTTCTGAGGCACCTCCCTGTAGGCAAACAACAGGCATGGTAACAAGACGTCCCACTTACGTCTCATGGGCTCCGCTAGGCCCATAATCATACCTTTCAGGGTCCGGTTGAACCTTTCAACCAACCCATTTCCTTGCGGGTGGTAAGGAGTGGTGAACTTATAAGTTACCCCACACTCCTCCCACAGAGACTTCATATACCTAGAGATGAAGTTGGTACCCCGGTCGGAGACCACCTCTCTGGGGAACCCCACACGGGAAAAGATCCCCATCAATGCACGGCCCACCACGGGTGCTGTGATTGTCCGGAGAGGGACTGCTTCCGGGTACCGAGTGGCATGGTCCACCAAGACCAGGATGAACCTGTTGCCTAAGGCTGTCTTGGGATCCAGGGGCCCTACGATGTCTATGCCCACCCGCTCGAAAGGGGTGCTCACCACTGGGAAGGGCTGAAGGGGGGCCTTCAGCTTCATTCCAGTCTTACCACTGGCTTGACAGGTTTGGCAAGATCTGCAAAAGGAACCAACGTGCTTTCTCATCTGGGGCCAGTGAAAGTGGGTGACAAGCCGGTTTAGGGTCTTGTCTTGCCCCAGATGTCCTGCAAGAGGCACGTCATGAGCCAGACCCATTAGGAAGTTTCTGAAGCGCTCGGGTACCACCAGCACACGGGCTGCACCGGGCTCAGCAAACTTAGGCTCACTATACAACAAGTCATCTTCCCAGTAGATAAAGTGATCTCTGGCTGCTCCACCTGCTGCCTGGTCTACAGCCTGTTGCCGCAGACCCTCGAGGGAAGGGCATTCTTTCTGCGCCTGGCAGAATTCCTCCCTGGAGGGACCACCTTCTTGCTGCCAATGGGTCAGCTCAGGCAATTCTCCCAGTTCGGCTACCTGTTCCCCTGTAGGTTCCAGGGCATCCCCCTCAGGTTCTGCTCCTTCCTGGACCGTGGGAACGGCTGGGGCTGGTTTCCCGCGCCCTCGGCCTCTTCCTCTCCTGGCAGGTCTCTGGGCCACTGTTTCAGGCTCCAGTTCTGCTGAATCACCCTTACTGGCTGCCATAGCACGCGTGGTCACACAGATCCACGCAGGCAGACCCAACATCTCCAAGTGAGTTCTGTGTTCTACATCCTTCCATGGAGAACTCTCCAGGTCGTTACCTAACAGACAGTCTACAGGCAAGGCATCACTGACAACTACCTCCAAAAGACCAGAGACTCCTCCCCATGCAAATGGAACTTTCGCCAGCTTGCAGAGGCGCACTGAACTGTCAGCTGCCACTACAGGGCGGAGTACACCAGGGATGATTTGCTCTTCAGACACCCACTGACACCTCACGGATGTCACGCTGGCTCCTGTGTCTCTCAAAGCCTCAACCTCCCTCCCATTGATGGTCACCTTCTGCCCATATTTCTTAGTGTTAGAGGGCAGTAAGGTTTCCTGGACCATCTCTTGGTCTCCTAGAGAGACAAGGGTCATAACCGCTAACTCCCCCCAATCACTAGAAACCAAATCCCCTCCCAAAGCTACACTAGCTAACGCTGGGGTGGGGGCACCAGTGGGTGCTTGCTTCTTCTTGGGACATTTTGGAGCTATGTGGCCCACCTCATTGCAGTGATAGCAGGTAGGTGGGCCCCTGTTGTCTTTATTGTCCCGCCTGCCCTTAGAGGGCCATGGCTGCTTAGGTTTGGGGGTTTGGGATTCCCTCCCCTGGGAACTATTTTGGGGCCCTTCTGAGAACTCCTTTTGGTTACCCTTGTCCCCCCCACTCTTCTGCTGGGGACCCTGCCCACCTTTGGCTGTGGTACCCACAATTCCTCTGTGGACCCTGGTACTGGTCCAGCGGTCCGCCTCCTTAGCAAGCTCAATGGGGTCTGTCAGCTTGCTGTCTAAAAGATGCTGGCGCAGCTCTGGAACACAAAGACTACTCAAGTGCTCCCAACTGATTAAATGCAACAACCCCTTAAAATCAGTTACTTTACTGCCCTTCATCCAACCTTCCAGTGCACGCGAGTACAAATTCACACACTCCATCCAAGTCTCAGACTCTTTCTTCTTGGAGTTCCTAAACTGCAGTCTGTACTGCTCTGGGGTAAGGCCATACCTGAGACATAAGGCCTCTTTCATATTGGGGTAGGTCATGGCACCTGCTAATTCTAAGGGCTCTAGAGCACTCCTCCCAGATGCCTCAAAATGTTTCCACAGGCCCGCCCCCCAATGCTGATCAGGCACACCATTCATCTTCAATGCAATTTCATACGAAGTGAACCAGGCATAAATATCCTCACCCCTATGGTAATTCTGTACCAGGTCCTTGGGAATATATACTTTACCCCCATGCACTGGCTGCGCGCTGCCACCATTAGAACTGGCATCCACCTCCTTGGCTTTAAGATCCAGTTCTCTCATGCTCAACTCATGAGCCAAAAGCAATTTCTTCTCTTCTAAGGCGCGGGCACTTTTGCTCTCCTCCGCCGCCTTTTCTCTCTCTTTATCCATTTCAAATTGCTTCATTTGCATTCTCATTTTCATGACTTCCAATTCATATTCTCTTACTCTCTGGTTTTCTTGTAACTCTTCTGGGGTGAGGCCCCTACCGGAGTGGTTGCTGCCAGCTCCTGAGCCTACTCTGCCCACTGGCAGATCTTTGATTTGAAAACCATTTTCTACATCCACATCATCTTCTCCCTCTTGTGCCTCCCAATGGGCCATCAAGATTTTCTGCAGCTCCTCCTTTCTGTAGGCGCTTTTTATGGGGCACTCAAACTCAAGGCAGAATTTCCTAAGTTGCTCAACTTTGTATGAATACAAATCTCCAATGGCAAACTCCATCTCTACTTCTGCCTCTTTACTGGGTGCCTTCCCATGCACAGACATGATGTGTTGAAGAGTTACTCAAAAATAGAAAAATCAAAACCAAAAACCAGTAGTATGCGGTGGCGTAGTGGTCTGCACTCACTAGTGATGTACACCAATTACTGTGGGTCAAGTACAAATACAAGTTCAAATCCCACCGCCTGACCACCAATGTTAGATCTGGGGGTCTCTAGTTGGCAGAGGTAGGTACCACTGTCCAAATAGGGACCCTTGCTTCTAGTCAGGACAAGGAGATAACTCTCTAAGATAACCCCTGCTCGCCCTCTAGGTAGCTTGGCCTGAGCAGTCTAGGCTAATCAGAGGCAATGCGTAAAGTATTTGTACCAACACTCACAGTAACACAGTGAAAACACCACAAACTGATTCCACAACAGTTTAGAAAAATAAAGGTATTTATTCTAAAACTACACAAGACCAAAACGATAAAAATCCAACATACACGGTTCAAGAATATGGTTTCAAAGAGTTCTTAAGGTTGCGTTAAAGTTCTTCAAGTTGCGGTAAAAACAAACCACAGTTGCGTGAAAAGTTCACAGTTGCGTCACGTTTACTCACAGTACCTTTAGTTGCAACAAAGTTCCAAAAGCAGAAGCTGGTGCGGTGGAAAACAAGCGATGCGTCGCTCCTGAGACCCTGGGGAGGCGATGCGACAGCCCCGCTGCAGCAGCGGGCGTGTTGCGACGAATCCGGTCTGTATGGGGAGGAAGGCCACTTGTATGGATTCCGGTGCGTAGGTTCCGTAGGAAGTCTGTTCTCGCAAAGGCACGATGCGACGATCTCGTAGGTGCTGCGACGATCTCCGGGGCGACGATGCGCGGTCCAGCGGTGATCCTTTCTCTCGCAGCTCCTCGATGCGATGATTCTGCGACGACACTCGCAGCGACGTGATGCGGTCCGCAAGCAAGCGGTGCGGCGTTCTCACCCAGCGACGACAGGCTCTGCGACGATACTCGCAGCGATGTTCGATTCTCCCGCACCGGTCTGGTGCGTCCCGCAAACGGAGGATGCGACGTCTCTGGCAGCGGCGTCAGGCGCTGCGACGATCTCGACCTCCGTAGCGGCGGGAAACTTCTCGCACTGTCGGGGATGCGCTCCGCAAGCGAGCGATGCGACACTTTTCAATTTCGAAAGTCTCTCAAGCTTTTGTCTCAAGCTTCCCAGCACAGGTCCAACCTCCAGAGGCCCCACAACTGGATCAAGCACTCTAGGAGGGACAGAACTCACTCAGCAGAGTTCAGGGAAGCTGGGGGTGAAGTCCTTTTGTTCCTGGGACTTCAAAACAGGGAGCCAGCTCTTCTCAGGCCCTTGGAGATTCCTTTCAAGACAGGGGACACAGCTCACAGCAAAGTCCTTCCCCTCTCCTTGGCAGCAAAGCAACAGCAGGTCAGTCCAGCAGAGCAACAGCAAGACAATCTTCCTTCTTCAGAGTCAGCTTTCTCCTTGGCAGAGGTTCCTTCTTGATTTCCAGGATGATCTAATTTTCTGTTGTCAGGGGTCCTGTACTTATACCCCTAAAGTCTTTGTTCTCTTGGTGCATGTGGGCCCTGTGCCCGGTCTGAACCAGTTCTGGGTGGATCCTGAGCACTTTGTTTTGGTGGCTGCATCTTTCCTTTCAGAGTGAGGGGCAGGGTCCTCAGCCGCCCAGCAGGGGGGTGGAGCCAGCATTGTGGAAGGCAGGCACAGCCCTATTCAGCCCAGGTGCTAACTCCTCCCACCACTCAAGTCATTCAGCCTAGTGCTGACTCATCCATCCTGCCGGGGAGTTCCCCAGCCCCTGTCACTCACAAACCAGACAGTCAATACACAAACAGGCCCAGGCACACAGAAGGTTCAGACAAGAGAACAGCAACTTTCTAAAAGTGCTGTTCTCAAACACAGGATTTAAAAACAACCTTTCCTAAAAGATGTGTTATTAAATTCTGAGTTCAGGGATACTAGATACTTATGTCCTATCTTGTTCCTATGGGAAGAAATGCTGTTAACCACTGTAGCCAGCGTCCCCCATGTTAATCTATGGAGCAAGATAGCCTTACAATAGTGAAAAACGAAAATGGCTGTAATTCACTACCAGAACATGTTACCTGCACCAGTACATGCTCTACCTTTTACATACACTGCACCCTGCCCAGGGGGGTACCTTGGGCCTTCCATAGGGGTGACTGATGTGCACAAAAAGGGAAGGGTTAGGCCTGGTCAGTGGGGACACTGACCAGGAGGACATGGCAGTTCTAAACTGCCCATAGGCACTGCAGTGGCAGGCCTGAGACACCATTTTAGAGCTACTCATGTAGGTGGCACAATCAGTGCTGCAGGCCCACTAGTAGCATTTGTCATCACCAGCCCTGGCACACCCAGTGCACTTTACTAGGGACTTCATGGTGATACAAATATGCCAAACATGTATATTCAATCAGAATAACAATTTACCCAGGGAGCACTTACACTCTGGCACTGGTCAGCAGTGGCAGAGTGTCCAAAGCATCTAAACCAGCAAAAACGAAATCCAGCACAGCATCAAAAATACAGGAGGTAGAGGCAAAAAGATAGGGGAAACCACGCCAAAGATGCCAGGTCTAACAGCTACCCTTTGTCGGCAACAAGAGGAGAGCGGTAGCACAGTCTGCTTCACGGCACGACAAAGAGTCCACAAGACTTCCCCCAGTTGCGCTCCATTTACACTGCATCCCAGAAATCATTCTGAGCCAATTTGAAATTAGCACTAGTAAAACATTTATATTTTTCTTTCTTAAGCCTATTAATGTCAAGTATATTGTATCACAACATAAAAAGACGTTTTGATTGGCAGCACCATCCTTTTCTTAAAAACTCGAAATTCCAGTTAACCAGTTACAAATGGTCTTTCATGCATCCAGTTTGACAATATGCAGGTGCTCAATCACTAGTAAACTGCAAAAGCAAAAAGTCTTGCCATTAGAGATTGCAGTATACTTTTAGTTTACAAACATAATATTTCTTATCTTTTTTTTTTATTTCCAAAATCATGCTCCAGCAGGGTCATCCATTTGCTACTGGTCCACCGCAATGCCACGCTGTGGTGATTTATTAAAAATATTCATAACACTGTCTCCTCTACCCCTGTCTTGTTTTCAGACAGAAAAACACGAGTTTTTGCTTTTCTTCGTGGAAAAAATAACGTTTGTTGTTTTATACACAAAACTACCTGTTTAACTTGAGATGACTAACCACTTGGCACTGCTCATCTATAATGGCTGTCTTATGTCGACGTGGGTGACATGACACAGATACTGCAAAGAAAAACAAATGAGGTGGCCCAGCAATGCGGCTTGTGCAAAGATGAAGCGTCATACAGCCTTATTCAAGGCAACAAAAAACAAGCATAGGCATAGCCAATAGGTCTCGTCTTTGGAACCTTATAAGTATTTAGTTATGCAGTACAATATCCTTGGTGCAACAACATCAACTGTTGCATGGCTAAACATTTCTAAGGTTCCTAAGGCGAGACCTATTGGCTCTGACAATGCGAGCGGGCCGCCACACTACACCGCTCCCACACCGCCAAAGCTCGCTGCCTCCCGCCTGCCAGATTACGAGATATCTTGCGATGTCAATTAAAACGCACTGCAATGGGAGCACTAAAGCCCGTTCCTGCACGACATGGACTGTAAAGTCAATGCTATGTCGGAAAGGAGGTGCATGTAGACAGAGGGGCACACCATGTGCCCCCCTGCATGCATCCAATGGCTCTGAGGGAACAGAAGGCCCTATAAGGCCTCCTAAGTTTCCTCACCGCCACTCTTCTCATGGCAGGCTCACTACCATGAAAAGGGTGGATGTGAATAAATCCCAGCATATTGCGGCTCTCAGACCGACACGTCACCGCGGTGGTCCTATTGCAGTCCGATCGCCGTTCTTGTGATACGGTGGTCGGACTACTGGTGCGGCGGTCCACGATCACCACCGCACCTCCACCATGAGTCTGGCGGTAACTCGGAATCAGGCCCATGGTAACTATATGGCCAGCAGGCTGTTCCCCATTCTGCGGATTTTAACTTTTAATGGCCTGATTTAGTGGAGACATATCAGACAAAGTCATTAAATCGAGCCCAGGAATCTCCCCACCTTAAATATGCCATACTTGAAATGAGGGCTGTGAACTTCAGACTGTTCTGCAAGTGAGCCTTTCCAAATGGATTTCACCTCTGACATTTAAGACCTTACACTGTCTACAGAACATTCTTACTAAAATTCCTGGGGCAGGTGCATCATCATAAACCAGAGGAACAATGCTGTCTTTGCAGATCAATTCCACAAGCTAAGCTGAGTTGTAGAGTGCTTGTGATGCCGCCTAAGATATACTTACAATCTTTACTATCCAACTTGATCTTAGCATTCCAGGGGAATGCTAAAATGAAGAAAGCATCCAATGCATAAGAAAGGCAACCAGCTTGCTGTTGAAAATCACACACAGGGTTCAGTAGCAATCAATTCTTTTTAGAGTTTTTTTCTTTGAGTAAAGTTGAGCTTTCCGGCACAAAAAAGGTATTTGTAGCACTCAAAGCAATGATCTATGATGCTGCAATGTGTTCTTTTACTCATCATCTTTGTGAGAGGTGCAATCAGTTCACCTAGAGTGACACTCTCGCTAGAAGACTGGTAATATGTCTTATTCATTTTATCTGGATGGAACAGGGGTGTGTGTATCTTGTGGCCATTTAAGGCTTTTCTGATCAAGCCTAAGGAGATGGTTCTTGAAAGCCTATTAACAGTGTCAAAAGATCTTTAATGCGAGTGATGAATACGTTCCCTCTCACAAGGTGTGCCACCATTTCTTGAGACTTCTATCTGGCCCAGAACAGGCCGAATCATAAACCCTTTGAGTATTGGCCTTGTGTCAACCAAAGCTTTTTTAATACAAGATCTCCTTGATGGTCATAATGACAACCGCGTCCATCGGTACGCTGAAAAGAAGCAAGCATGGAAGTGTGATCGAAAAGGGGTAAACAACAAGACTAGGAACATGGTCGAAAATGCACAAAGATTTAGAGCTAAAAGAAGAAAATAGAAGGACTAAAGAGTGAGAAATCCACAAAATATTAGCAACAGAGGGGAAAGGCTGCAGACACAATAGAACCTCAGGTTGATGAGAGATATTGGAAGGCAATGAAAATAGGAGGAAATGAGTAGGAAAATCAACAGTCCTGTGTTGTAGGTTACATGGTAATATGACTAAGGTGATTATTGTACCTTCAGAAGAGTTCTTTGTGTAACCTACAGGCTCAGATCTTTGTGAGGTCATCCAGTGGGTTAGTGTACTGCTGAGATCGTTGTGTGGCATGTGTCAGGTTACAGATCTAGTTAAATAGCTCCTGGTAGTAGGGTAGTAGTAGGACGTGCAATAAATCAGCAGAATCTGCCCCTTTAAAAGAGTAAACGTAAACATATTTACCCTTTAAAGACACCAACAGTGCATGCAAGAACACCTCATAACCTACTAAGCCTCATCCAACTCTTCACCCCATACACTTTCGAGTACTTTTATAGATACTGCCTAAGGGAACATTTGCCTAAAATCTGATTAATGACAGTAAGAGCGTGTGTGTTTGTGTTTTGGTTGTTTTTATGGTTTGATTTGATATGACGAGGAAAAAATGCAGCAATTTTGACGGTTTATTGATCTGAAAATTGCAGTTTTAAATGAGGATAGGATGTGACATAGCAGCCAGAGCTGCTGACTTGGGAGCTTGGGATCCAGGTTTGAGTCTCGGCTCAACATCCTGTGATTCTGAGCAAACACGTAATCTCCATGTGCCCATGAACAGCGCCTGGATACCCTCACGGGTGATAAACTGCGCTATATAAATCTACAAAAGTATACATTTGATTTATTCAGCTGTTCAAACAGAACCTTCTAGGCATTGCCAAATGCTGTGCCTGCTGGGCTTGTGGTACAGCAGTGCTGAATGCAGGCTCTTGCCCAAGGTTATGCCCAGCACTAGAGAACATTAAGCTGGAGTTATTTAAGTTGGAAGGGTCAGCTTTACGATAAAATCAGTTGTGCTGTTATCCACTAGTCTGGTTTTCCTAGTCAAGCTATGTTAGCATATATGCGGACTACGAATTAGTGATACATGTTAACTTTTATTTTTCTTCAAAGTACCATTTGTTAATAAAGATACCTTAGAACATGTTGATGATTTATAGTTGTTTAGTGAGTGCTGATTTACAGCAGGCAAGATAATTCTGCTGTTGGCGAATTCCCTGCTGATTGATACTCACTCTGCTTATTATTCCTATGATGTTAGTAATTCAGGTGGCAGACTTTCTGCCATCAGTAGTATCCAGTGGCACGTTTAACATCTGCTGCAGTGCAACATATTTTACCATTTTGTCCACCTTTAAATCAGCCACTGAGCTTTATTATTAATGCGAACTATCAGGACCACATTTGTCTGAAGCATGTATGTCGGATTCTGATACAATATTTTTTGTCACAAATTTACTCTGCTGAGTAACGCGCTTAATGTTGTGATGATTTAAGTTGTATGGTTGTCAGCTTGCCTACTGAATATACACATATTGCTGTTTTTTGGATTATCAGAGTTGTACTAAGTTACTGAGTTTGCTGATGATTGCATTGTGGTATATAAATAAATAATACCGGATCTATTTTTGTCTAGGCATAGCAATAACAGATAGCTCAATAAATAAGAGTCAAGATTCGAGGTAGTAGGAGTTTTTGCAGGTTTATTACAGCATAAAGGACAGGAGCAGGACGACCTGCACAGGAATAGGATGGCAGCGCTGCCGGGGGCAGAATCGGGATCGGCGTAACATTTAATAACAGTGCATGATCATATATACTAGAACAGTTGCATTACAATACATACGATAGGCGGAGCAATGGGTGTGGTCAATAGCAGTCGCGAAAGATAAGGGTGAAAGTAGGTGTAACAGAGGCGTATACATAGACATGTGATGCAAACGTAACAGAATATGTCATGAATGGGGCGGAAACATGGAGGGGGCTACCTAAGGAGCCGGGACCTCTGACCTAATGGTGCGCGCAAGCTGGCAATGACGTGTTACTAGGAGAAGCTGGGGGCTACGAACTCTGTGCTAGGAGCAGAGACTGAAGTCTGGAGAGTCAGGGCGACATGTACCTAAGCAGTATCTAGTATCTGATGTTTAGAGAACATGTTGATAGAATCCAAAAGTTATCGGGGTAAAGGCTAACAGACTCTAAGACTGGTGCATGCATTATTCTACATGTAGTGCGTGATGAAGAATATTAAATAACCATTAAATGCAGTATTTCTCTAACATGGAGACGTAGAGGCTAGACAATGACGGAAACTATTGATGCAGTTCAGTAGCTTAGGAATGCAGAGAAGGAGGACTGAACTGATAACTGGAATCATAACATACTCTTGGCAGACTCAGAGGCAGAGCCAGGCTGAGCCGGGCACTGTGAGGCAGGAAGTAAGTGAAGGGTCGAGGATACAGGTGGGGGCTGTATCGCTCCTCAGCGAGGCTTCAGGAGACAGGAGCTGAATCTGGTGTCCAGGCCCTTTTGAGGCCTAGAAACGGGGACTTTACAATGGAATAACGTGCACACTGAGAAACATGGCAACGTAGTTTTAAATAGGCCTGATATTCGTAGTATTCACGAGAACTGGAAACTGACATACTAGAGGTGGATACAACTGTAATTGCGTCATTAATCGAACATGGGGAATACATAGGCATATTAATCATGCACAGATAATATATGATGGATGACGCGTAGGGACACAGAACATGGCAAAATTTACTTTTCCACAGCATACTTCACATTCTCTTTTCGTTCAAGTCACATAAAATGTTAATGAGACAAATGTAAAAAGGCAGTTCTAGAGAATTTTGCCAATAAGGATAAGCAAACCCAGATCACAATTATCAGTTGCACTGCTCCTTACCTTAATAGGATTGTATAACTCCTCGCTGACATTTATGTAGGTTTGTTGTTTTCATAGTGGGTGTAGAATTTTCAGAAATATTTCTTGTATTAGAAATCTATATATCACAGAGCTGTTTTGGTATATTTACATATTGCTCGAAATAAGACAGTTAGAAGGTAAGGACTAACATTTTTGTCTTTACTCTTCTCTCTTCCCATTTCTGACTACACAATATTCTCTTTGCAGACACCAAAGAGACAGAAGAAGCTGTTCTGTAGGTACCACAATGGGAACAGGAATCCTGAGCTACTCATTGCACCTGTGAAAGAAGAGGACGAATGGGACAGTCCTCGCATTGTTCGGTACATTGATGTGCTCTCTGATGAAGAAATAGAGATGATTAAAGAACTTGCGTTGCCAAAGGTGGGTGTGGTATCAGACATAATTCTTGGAATATCCTGGTTTTGACAATACGAACATCTTATTTTCACTAGAAGGATTTTTATTTTAATAAGTTGTCCTGGAATTCAGTATTGCGGTGAAATACAAAGTTGTAATTTCTTTTATCTCTGCTTTTGTCCGGCATCGTTGGGCCCTTAAGATTGTACATTTGATTTGGCCAAGTTTCTGTCAACATTGTCATCTTTGTGGCGGCCATGTCTAGTACTTCCCTCATTTAAACCTGCTTGAAATGGTTTCATCATGGCATGGCACGCTGGCGATATCTAACCAAGTGTTGGCTGAAGTGCCAGTCACAAGCCCTAGACCTATGTAAAATAAATGATACCTGCTAGGTTGTAATGAACTTATGACTTGATACTGCAATTACATATTTATGCGGAAATATGAATCCAGTGTTCCTGGATGTTATGCGTTACAACATAATCCCACAAATACTATAGAAATGTGTTCTAAAATCGCCTGGTTCATCTAGACTTGGAACTTACCATACCCACTTTTCAGTCTTAGCGAAAAATAACTCTTGTGAGGTCTTAAACAAGGGATTGCTTTCTTCTTGTGCTTGTAGTAAGGACACACATTTGCATGCAGGCTTCACAAAATTAAGTTAACTAGAAGAATTGGTTACAAAAAAACTACCCTATTACAATTATGAAATTCGCCAAAGAGGCACCTTTATTCCAGGCAGCTGGAGCCATTACAGAAAAAACAAGCATTGGCATAGCCAATAGGTCTCGCCTTTGGGACCTTATAAGTGTTTAGTTATCCATCACAATATCCTTGGTGCAACAACGTCAAGTGTTGCATGGCTAAACACTTATAACGTCCCAAAGGCGAGACCTATTGACTATGCCAATGCTTGTTAAAGTTGTTGTTAAAAAGTGTTTAAGTGATATTGTAACCTAGTAGCTGGCTGCAATTTGTGTGCTTTGTTAGGTCATAATGTATTCTGGTCGCTTTCACAAACAGTAATAATAATGCCTGGCATAATTGAAATGCTCGATATTTGAAAAACATAACTAGTAAAGCAGTCACATCATGGATGTTATTCAAATTTCGTTTTTTATTCTTGTGGCACAGGTTTGCAATAAAAATTTAAAAAAAATAACCAGTGCACTAGCTTGCTAAGGTCAGACCTATTGGCCTTGCAACTGCTTGTTTTCTTCTCTTTTTGCTGAGGGGAAGTGGCAATGTACAGCATGAAAGTACTAATAATTTTACACCAAACTCTTGGCGAAGCGTCTGGACCCCCATATGCCAGGTCTGGTGGATCCAGACCAGGTTGGCTTTATCCGCAACCGGCAGGGGGAGGATAATGTACGCAAAATAGCGCACTTAGTGGGTAAGGCGCACCACTGGGGGATCCCAGCTTGCCTTCTTTTGTTGGATGCGGAGAAGGCATTCGATTGCGTGGATTGAACTTTCCTGCGGGCGGTTTTACGTAAAATTGGACTAGGCCAGAACATGATCACCTGGATCATGGCACCATATCTTGCCCCACAGGCTCGGATTCGGGTCAATGGCCGGCTCACTGAGCCGTTTACCATTTATAGGGGTACCAGACAGGGGTGTCCACTCTGACCTCTGTTATTTGCCCTTGTGGTGGAACCACTGACAGAGTTGATTCGCCAGGCACCCGATATACTTGGCATCCAAATGGGGGGACGTGAGAACAAGGTGGCGTTGTTTGCGGATGATCTTATTCTCTCCTTAACGCGCCCCGAGAGTCCCTTCCGGCCCTCCATACTGCGCAGTGCCTTTTTGAACGCGCTTCTGGCCTCAAAATTAATCATAGTAAGTCTTGGGCACTCAGTTTAACCATCCCGCAGGAAATCTCCCTCCTGGAGAGCCTGGTCTCATACCAATGGGTCTCCCAATCCATTCGCTACCTCGACCTCCAAGTGACTTCCTCTCTCGACACGTGGACGCAAGCTAATTGGCGAGACTGTCGCAAGTCAGTGCTTGAAGATCTGAGGCGGTGGCGGCCACTGCTGCTATCGTGGCTGGGCTGACTCAACGCTATCAAAATGTCGGTCCTTCCCAAAATCTTATATCTCTTTCAATGCCTCCCCACCCCCATTCCGTTACATTATATACGCAGCGCCTCCAGCGCGACCTTACAAACTTTATTTGGGGCGGGAAGAGACCCCGGTTCTCGCAGAAGCTCCTGATGGCGCCGAGGGATCGGGCGAACTGGCATGTAACAATCTAGTGGACTACTATTGGGCTGCACATCTTCGGTGCGTAGTGGAGTGGGTGGTCCCAGAGAGTGAGAGGGGATGGCTACACATGGACCGATCTGTGACGGGGCAAACTATCTGGGACCTTGCCTGGCACCATCGGGCGGCGCGCTCTGAGAGCGCCTATGTTGCGATACCCACAAAAACAGTCCTGGACATTTGGGATACAGTAGCCTTACGCAGAGGCCTCACGACCTTTCCCTCGCCACACACTCCGATAGAGGGGAATCCGTCCTTCCCACCGGCATATCACACACAGGCCTTTGCCAAATGGTCGCAAGGGGACTGCCGGGTTATAACGGACCTGTTCGAGGGGGGTGCGCTTAAATCCTTTGCTCAATGCAGGGAAGAGTTCCGAGTCCCGTCGACGTCAGGGCTGCAATATGCCCAGCTGAGGCACTGGGTGTCTGCGGAGGACATGCATCAGGCAGCTACGCGGGACTTCACTCCCTTTGAGCGCCTGGCCCGACACCCCATTGCGTCAAAGGGGCTTATATCCCGAATCTACCAGATTTTGCAACATCCACAGACACCACCCTCCCACCCCTATCAACACCGCTGGCAGGAAATGTTGGACGCGGATATTTCTCCTGCGCAGTGGAGCAGGCAGTGGCGGGATATTCCCAAAGTGTACTGTAGCATTCCGCAACGGGAAAACGCGTATAAGCTCATGACTCAGTGGTACTACACACCCTAACGCCTTCACAGGATGTTCCCCTCATCCTCCCCCTCATGCTGGAGATGTCGATCTGCGACTGGGGACTTCATTCACATCTGGTGGGCATGCCCGTTGTTGACTATACTCTGGAAGGAGGTCCTCAGCCACATCAGGAGGGTGCTGGGGTTCCCTTTGCCTGAGGATCCTAGTGCGGTCTTGCTAGGCATCAAACCTGTTGGCCTGAAGGCGCTCACCAGGAGTGATTGGATTTTGGCCCTTCAAATGTTAGGAGCAGCGAAGCAGCTTATTGCTCTGTATTGGAAAAACCTGAGGCCCCTCCAATCGCTGCCTGGTTTGTGCGTTTATGGCATGTTGCCACTATGGAGCTCTTAACTGTGCGACTGCAGGCACGCGATACACACTTTAAGGCCTGTTTGGCAACCTTTAATTAAATACCTATGCACAGTAGAACATGCCCGCCATATGCCCACCAAATTGAGAACGCTACACCTTTTCACGGATGCTGTTATTCCATCGGACCCCAGCAGATTGATACCCTATCCGCTCTTATGCGCTGCGATCCCACAATGGCCGACATGGGAGTGGACTTCATACCCTGCTCTCTCACTCCCAGCGCACATTGCTCTTACTCTTCCTGCCCTGTCTCTCCTCTTCTCCTTCGTCCATCTCCTATCGTCTATTTTTTTCTTCCATTCTCTTCGCTGCTCTGCGGGTTCTGGGGCCCTGTTGGGCCGAATGTTGACTGCGGGCGCGTTGTCCGTTTGTTACAAGGGTGGACACTAGGGGTCTCCCTCCACACGGGACCAGACTATGCCATCATATGCATTACAGAACGCGGCCGGCCCCTTGTGGGTTGTAGGCGTAACGCTGTGTAACATCTCACCTCCTATGGAATTCCAGATTTGGCCAGTATCCCTGTACCAAAAACCAGCGATTATAAGTTTTCTTCCAAGAATATGAAATAGCCACACTGACCCTGAAGTACTGGGTCCTCTCCCATGGCGTTTTCCTCTGTTCCAGGGAGCAAATTGCTGACATTGTCTGCCTGCTCTGAGCAAGTGAGAGGTGTCTGTGAGAGGGCTGGCAGGTGTTAGGTTGGGGTGGAAGTGCAGTGCTCAGGGTAAACTTCAGTGTGTCTATTTGGGTGCTGTCCACCTTCTTGTGCTGTGGCAGGAGTTAGGCGAGGCCAAGCTCTGTGTCTTTTTGCAGACCCTCTAATTGAAGACATTTGAAATTACAGCTGGCCGAATTCCACCTCAAGTAATCAGTGTTATTGTCCAAAATTCTAAGCTGCGTTTGGTAAAACTAGTGTGATTCCGGGCTGCATGATAAATTAGTTGATGAAGCAATCAACTGAGCTGCAAGAGTAGAGAGTTCAAAAGGTGAAATCTTTAACATTCTGAATAAAAACGTACATTACAGAAATCTCATCTAACCTCTTTAGTTTGCCCTTGATTATTTGCATATATAAGACTCATTCTTCTTAGATTAGTGTGTCAGGTATAAATGTTGGAGACTGTCATCCCTCCTTTAAGAACAAGTGGTTTAATATGAAATAGTATCTTCACTTCCTATGTTGTGTAAATCTGGCAGTTACATGGCAAACAGTTTAGGTGCACTTTGCTGACTTGACTGCTGTTACAGTTGTGAGCTGACGTTTCATGGAGAGTTTGATGTCCAGGACAAGGTTGCAGGTGTGGTCTTTTTAAGCCGGGGGTGGGTCCGAGTTCCGATGGTTATCAGTTGTTCTTTCAGAAAGAGGTGTTCTACCGAAGATCATTACTTCTGTTTTGTCCATGTTGAGTTTTAGGCAGTTGTTCTTCATCCAGGCTGAGATGTTCTTCATGCAGTTGTGGAAGTTGGTCTTTGTCGTGGTGGGGTCCGGTGAGAGCGAGAGGACCAGCTGGGTGTCCTCAGCGTAGGGGACGATGTTGATGTTGTAGGTTATGACAAAGTCTGCGAGTGGTGTTATGTAGATGTTGAAGAGGGTAGTACTGAGGGATGAGCCTTGAGGGATGCCGCAGATGGTGTGCTTGTGTTGGGAGGTGAAGGGAGGGAGACGGATTCTCCGAGTGTGCTTCGTGCTAAAGGGCGCCATCCATTTGAGCACATTGTCTGGGATTCCGATCTGGCGTAGTCAGGTGATGAGTGTGTGGTGGAAGTCGGTGAAGGCTGCGAAGAGGTCGAGCACGATTAGGGGGGGATTATTGTCCTCTGTCTAGTAGGGTGCGTATGTCATCTGTTGCAGCAATTAGGGCTGTCTCTGTGCTGTGTTTGGCTCCGAATCTTGATTGGGAAGGGTTCAGCAGGTTGTTTCTCTCCAGGTGTTAGGTGAATTGGAGGTTGATGGTCTTCTCCAGGACTTTGGCGGGAAACAGGAGCTTTGAGATAGGATGGTAGTTCTGGAGCTCGTTGGGATCTGCAGAGGGACCTCGTCTCTTCCGAGGTTGAACGGTCGTGAGGTCAAGGGTCAGGGGTGCTCCAAATTGGATGGAGTTCATTAGAGTACTTGTGGTCGTTGTACTGAGCTATTCCCATGTGGTGAACAGGTGGTTCCGCAGCAGTGGTCGATGGAATGCTGAGGAGGCCGGTGAGCTCAGGATCAAAGTTTTGGTTGATAGTTACTATCTTGTTGTGGAAGTGGTCGGTGAGGGCATTGCAGGGTTTCTGTAAGGAAGGTGTAATGATGTAAGTGTATTATGATGTCATGTATTCTGCAAAGGAATGTTGGGGGGCTTTGAAAGTATATGCAAGGTATTAAGTTGGAGCATGGAAACGAGTTTGGATGCTGATTTACGAGCTCCAATAAACAAGCTATAATAAATCACTTACCGTGTCCAGAAGGTCCTTTTACAATGGCGATGATAGGAAAGAAACACGTGTGAGGAGCAAGGACCCCATGTGGACCTCTTAATTGTGATGACGGCCCATCATGAGGAAATTGATTGTTTGAAGGACTTCAGGCTCCAAGCTCCACAAATGTGGTAATTGAAGTGGTGTAATCGTGGCCTAGATCGGAGGTCAGTGAGGGCAGTGAATACAATTGATTTAGTGATTTGACAAATTACTGCATTAACGTGACGGCTGTATGCGCATGCAGGCGCGAGAAAGACTGTTGAGGTGAAGCAGCGCAAGCTCGTCACTGCGTGAGCAGGCGCGAGGAAGGAAATCATTTTTTTTTTTTTTTAAAAAGCCCAACTGGGGCGCGTCACTTGAAGTGTGTGCGCAGACGCGAGGGAAGAATTAGAAGAAGCGCGAGCCTCAGCATCTCACTAAAAGAGATCAGCTGTGTGCGCGGATAATTGAATAACTGAAAGTACGAGCCTGAAAACGCGAGCCTCAGCGGCTCACTAAAAGAGATCAGCTGTGTGCGCGTGTAGTTGAATAATTAAAGTTGCGCGAGCTCAGGATTGGAAACTGTCCATGTGTGAAAATAGAAGAAGATAATTAGATTAATAAATAGCGTGAGTGCTATATTAAAGGAAACAGTTGCACATCATCACATGAATTATATCAAATAATCAAATAATGTGACAAACAAAGATAAAGGATTATCCTATTTCCAAAGTGAAGAAATAATATAAAAAAATTCATTTCAAAACATGCAGGAATAAAAAAAATAAGCTAAAAGTTTTGTTCAAAGTTTGTTCTACAACTAAAAATGATATATATATAATATACATATTAAGAATATGACTGGAGAAGGAACAAATAATGAAGTTGTAAATATGAATTCAGATATGTATAATGAGGAAGATGATACTGAAAGCATCTCAAGTACAATTTTTAGAAGACCGTTACCTTTCAGTTTATCTGAGCAAGAAAATATTGCGCAAAGATGGGAAAAATGGACAAGAAGATTCAATTTTTTTTAAAGCAACATGTAAAAAACACGATGAACAAGCAAAAGACCTACTACTCAACCTTGTAGGTGATGATGTGGAAGATCTGATAATTACATTCCCAAAACATGATAGAAGGAAAAGTTGAAAAAGAAATTAACTTTTACTTGAACAAGATATAATTGAAGGAGTAATAGGTCCAACTAAATGGGTAAGTCCCATTGTCATTGTCCCAAAAAAGACACTGATGAGATCAAGATATGAGTGGACATGAGGATTCCCAATACTGCTATTGAAAGAGAGTGTTACCCAGGCCCTCATTTGAATGACATGTAAGAGACGCTGCTGTTGCTGTGTGTGTTTTCCCCCTCGCTACTGGAGTAGCTAACAAGGTGTCCTATCTGCTGTTGGACTTGGCAGAAAGCCTACAATCACCTTCGTGGCCGCAGAGGAGGGAGAGGCGCCGGCCCCCGGACTGCGAGGACCAGCATACAACATCTTCAGCTGGGTCCTCTTCCCACGTGAGCCGCGCCCCCTCCCAGTGCCACGCCCCCAGCCAAGCGCGGATAACTTCTCGCGGCCCCCGCTTCGCGGGAGCCGCTCGTGTAAGAGACGCTGCTGTTGCTGTGTGTGTTTTCCCCCTCGCTACTGGAGTAGCTAACAAGGTGTCCTATCTGCTGTTGGACTTGGCAGAAAGCCTACAATCACCTTCGTGGCCGCAGAGGAGGGAGAGGCGCCGGCCCCGGGACTGCGAGGACCAGCATACAACATCTTCAGCTGGGTCCTCTTCCCGCGTGAGCCGCGCCCCCTCCCAGTGCCACGCCTCCACAATCCAACACATTACTTAATTAAATCCTGCAACGCGCATCGCGGGGCGCGCGCGGGTCGGAGCACGGGGCGAAGCCCGGGCAAAGGGCGGGCCGTCTGTGGCCGTCCGGGGACGTACCAGGACGGGACGGGCCACCTTATTTTCATTTCCACTTTTACCCTACAACTGCGACTTATTAGATCCTGGTACCCTAGGGTCCTAGGGACGAGTAATAACCGGCATCAGTGCGGTAAGTGTAACATCTGTCTACTTTACTTTACTATCGGGGAGACGACTCTCTGAGCTGTTGGCGTATCAATCAACAACAGAGAAGGAAATATCACCTACACCTCGCAAATTCCGCCCAGGAAAACTATATGGCTTTTAAAAAGCTTAGATCTCGCACTATATTCATGAAGCGAATGGGCACCGAGGAAGCAGTCAGAAAATGTTCCGACAAAGCAATAAAACACGGCCAGATAACTAGAACCCCGGCAATTAGTAATTATTTCACAGCCTTATCACCAAAAAAGCAAGCTCCAACTCATGTATGGGAAATTCCAACAAATATTGAAACATCAAAAATAAATGAGGTAACAGAGTTGCCTCTCTCGGACCTTCAAATTATTCAAAATTCTAGCGTTTTGGGTCTTGAATCCAACCAAAAGATATTATTCTCAACACAGGAATCACAAAACCCGAATCACGAGTCCTTACACCTAACATCTTTAACACCTATAAAACGAATAGGTAGCCTTTCTTGTACTGAGGATCCTTTTTAAAACGATATGAAGTCGATGGAAAATATCTTAGATCTTCAGTCAAATCTAGATAATTCACTTATCAGGTCCCAGGAACAATCATTAGAACACGAAATAGTCCTTGATTCTTCACTGGACCCATTTCTTCCTAAAAACATTAATTCAATTAATACTACAACACCTATATCAAAAGCTCTTTACACCTTACAGGAAATATTGGAATTGGTTCTTTCTTTTTTAGGTAATATCTTGGAAAACTCAGATCAAACTTTGGATGTCCAAATTGGCATATTAAAATTCTTAGTAGAAGAAAAAAGGAAAAAAGAATTCGCTGATGCAACAAATAACAAATAGATAACTGATGCGACGCAGGATAACTATAAAACTTCTTCTAATATTATCATAAGTACTGAGCCTCAAATTAAATGTGACATTAGTACCCAAACACTCGATGTAAAAATACTTGAAAAACCAAATAAGAAGATCCAGAAAAATCTTAAGGATGTCAAAATATATTCCTTGAAGAAACTTTTTAGAGAAGAGCCTTTACCCACTGTTAAAGAGTACTCTATTTTTTCGGTTTCCAATAAACTAAAATTGCAAAAGTCAGGGCCCGATAAGGAAGAACAAGGAACCTCCATAAAATTTACACCTGACGAAGTTGGAGAAGACAAGATCTCCCAAATAAACCTCAACCGAGAAAAAAAGGGAAAAAACAGAAGAAGGAAACCGCTAAGAAGAATTAATAAAAAGAAATCCCGAAACCTAAAATTCAAAAACACCATCACTCCTCAAAAAAATCAAGAGGGACAAAACGACAAAATAATATCTAACTTTCCTTTAGTAGAGGCAACTAGTGTTAGAAAAAATACACAATCAATAAAGCTATTGAATTATAGAGCGAATGAATATATACCATCTAAATTTACTGATAGAGTAGGACAGACAAACAAGGAAATAAGTGAAAATAATAATAAGATGCCTTTAGGCTGCGAACAAATTCTGACTAACCACTTACAATTTGAAGAACTCTTTCCAACTGATAATTTACCATTAAATCGAGGAAGGATAATTAATCTTCTACAGCAAATACCTCCTTTACAATCTATAACCAGCAAAGAAATAGATTTGGTGACTTTCCCCATAAAAGAAAATTGTAAAATAGCGTCAGTGGCATTTTGGTCAACAGTACTTCCCGGGATTATTATAAAGGAAAAAGAAACATTACATAAATGTGGTTATGATGTTATTGAAAGATTTCTATCTAAGGAAATTAAAATTAAGAACAGGACTACTGGCCTCCTAGGCACTAATTTGAATACCCCAATAGAGAATTGTTATTTTAAGAACTTTAACCAAGACGATTTTGGATCAACTCGTGCAAGCAAGGACATTTTGAAAATTCATGTGAATAATGGCGAAAGAAAAGTCTGGAGCCAAGATTTAGAAGCAACAGAGGACAAAAAAGCAACAAAGTCTTGGGCTTGGGTCTCGGAGACATTAAACAGTAATAAATTATCTTACCATCAACATCACACCGTTTAACAATGGTTTAGAGATCACTTCATGGAACATAGCTGGAAAAACAAATAATAAAATGAATGAAGCTCTCAAAAATCATCCTGATATTTTGGCTCTGCAGGAAACCTGGGCAACAAAATCTTTCAACCAGACGGGCTACTATGTCTATGATATTCCAGCTAAAGCTACAAACCGAGGCCATGCAAAGGGCGGATTGGCAATTTTGTTGAGCGAGGATCATTTATGGTCCCAAGAAGTTGTCGAGTCTAATTCTGATAACTTCCAATGTATTAAGGTTTTGCTGAAGACTCATAATCTAGACCAAAAAAATGCCTTTCTACTCTTTAATATGTACGTCCCCCCGGCACCAACCAGGACGTCATTTTTGTGGAAACCTTGGATGCAATTGCACAGATAATCGAAGAACGAGCAAATATGTCTTATTTAATCATGGGCGACCTGAATGGAAAAATTTCCAATGTCGAGATTGGAAAATGGGCAAAACTCTATGAAGAAGAATCGCTGGAACTATCTATCCCAATATTTCCTAAAGGGAAAGCTTCAGACAAGAGAGGAAAACTGTTATTAGCATGTTTGCCAAACCTAAACGGGACAATTCTGAATGGCAACGTGGATGGAGACATACCGGCGTCTTTTACAAGACGAGGGAAAGGATCTTTAACAATTATTGACTATATAATATGTGGCATGGAGTTAGTGGATACAGTTTCATATTTGAGCATCAACTTTTCAGATGATAGCGACCATGCTCTTTTACACTTAAACACTGGTTGGTCGGTTATGCCCTCCTCGACGAACCGAATCATGTTCCATAAAAGTGATATTGAAATTAACAACAATCAGAGACGGATCTTCTGGAACTCGGCGACCTTGGACCGTATCACTGAAATGATTTCACATAGTCAACTTTTAACTAGTATACATTCTAGCGACCAAATAACAAACTTTGAAAGTATTATCAGCAATCTTAAGAGAGCTCTCTTAGATGGGATAAAACAAGATAAAAATAGAAACTACAAGAAGAACAATAAAAATACAACCAGGAGAACTTTGAACTCGAAGAGGCTCAACAAACTTATTCGAGGTCAACACTTGAAATTTTCACCTGTAATTCAACAAGAAATTAATAAACTAAAAAATCAATTAAGAAGAGAGAAGAATAGCCAAAAAAGAATGTTACAGGACAAAAATTGCGTTGATATCCAAGTAGCGGCTAAAAAATACAATCAAAGAAAATATTGGTCCCTAGTTGCCAAAATGACAGGAACAAAAAAGAAACTACATGCTATACCAGTTCCACCGCAGGAATGGGAAATCTATCTAACCGACCTATACAAGGAAAATTTAATTAAATCAGACAGAAAAGACACAGACATTATTATGGAAAATAAATCTATTCTGATAGCAAAAACTACAGCATTTTCCATAGAAATGCATATCAGAAAAGCAAGAAGCACCGCCGCGTCAGGTCCTGATCAAATACCCATTAAGGTTTTGCAGTCATATCCTAAAGAATGGAGTCAGATGTTACTACCGCTCTTTAACTATATCTTCAACACTGGGAGACTACCAAAGTCGTGGCAGGGGGAGTATTATAATTCCCATTTATAAAAAGGGGAGTAAAAATACCGTTGGCAACTATCGCCAAATAGCGTTGATGGACGCTACAGGAAAAATCTTTGCTGCTGAGGTTTTGGATAGACTAAAAGATTGGGCCTTCTCGCAGGGTTTAATACCTAAGTACCAAGCAGGCTTTCGACCTAACCATTCTGTTACTGACAACATATCAATTCTCCAGACTATTTTAGATAAATACATCGTACAGAAATTACAACCAGTGTATGCTGCGTTTATTGACTATTCCACAGCTTTCGATCGCGTAGATAGACCCACACTGTGGAAAAAGTTAAGGAGACTGGGAATTCCGGAATATTTACTGCAGATCATAATTAATCTTCATACCAACACCTGGTCTCAGGTGCAAATGGGGAGTGAAAAAGGACTAACCAAATCGATTAAAACCGCTAATGGCCTCAAACAAGGGTGCCTTCTAGCACCAATATTATTTTCACTGTATCTTAGTGATCTACCGCACCATTTGCAACAATGCTCTAGTCTGCCTCCAAAGATTGCTTCACATAGTGTTCACGCTCTGCTATACGCAGATGACATTGTAATGTTGGACCTTACACCCTTTGGTTTGCAGAAGCTACTGGATACTTTAAATGATTATTCAAAGGATCATTTTCTAATTCCAAACTTAACAAAAACCAAAGTGGTAGCTTTTTCTGGTAGGAAACAAAGTGCAAAATATTGTTGGAATCTTGACGGGGTTAGAGTAGAAGAAGTTGATGAATATACTTACCTCGGCAGGATTTTCTCAAAGAACTTGCAAAATACAAAACAGATAAACAATCTAAAGAGAAAATCAGAATTACACGCTGGGGCTCTTTCCAGACTATACTCTGCTACAGGAAATAGGCACTTCTCGTCATTGCTAAAAGTGTATAGAGCAAAAATTCCACCGGTTTTATCTTATGCTACTGAGCACATACCACTAAAGCAATGGTCCTATATGGACCTAACCGAAGGGAAAATTTTGAAAAAAATCTTAAAGGTTTCTAAATCAACACCTGTTCAAGCCCTAAGACTGGAATTTTCATTAACAAGCTCTTATGCAACAGCTGTTGCCAACGTCATCAGATGGGCTTATAATATCCTGCACGCAAAGGAAGGTTCATTGCGATCCTTGCTAAAGACCGAGACATTTGAATTAGATGCATCAAAACTCAACTTTTTCAAGAATATGTTAGCGGCATTTGAAATTGCTAAACTTACTAAAGACATTTTGCTTACCTGGTCAAGTTCCCAATTGAAACTCTTTCTAAAATGCTTTACATCTAGACTGAGCTTTGATCTTGATCTTGCATATTGTAGTAAGTTATCTACATATAATCTCTATACTGAGACATTGGAATACAAGCAAATACAGCCATATTTAGGGTTTTCCCTTACACATGGTGCAAGAAGGGCTATAACAATGTTGCGTTTAGGTATTTTACCCGTGTCAACCTTTACCTCTAGATGGTCACTAGCTGGTTCTCCGATATGTAAACTATGTCAAGGAGGTGATCAAGACATTGAGCATATTTTTTTCGTTTGTCCCCATCCAAATATAGTTTCAGCACGGGCAAGATATCTTGACCCGATATATCGCAAATGTAAAATTACTACTGTAAAAAATTTGATATTAGTGGGCAAACAACCTCCCAGTGAATGGGTTTGTTATAATTTTTATAAATTTCTAAAGTCTTCTTTAACATTATACTAACTTCTGTTGATTTCTTATGTATACTGTTTTTAAATTTGTGGTCCTCAGCTGAGTACCAAAACAAATAAAAATCTTTTGATCTGATCTGAATGACATTATAAGTACTATAAATGGGGCAGCAGTATTTTAAAATTTTGATTCATGTAAGGGATATCATCAGCTAGAGATTGACAGTCAATCAAGATATATTACAACGTTTTCAACGCATTTGGGATTGTTTAGATACAAACAATTGAACTTTGGAATCTGTTCTGCGGCGGAAATGTTTCAGGAAGTTATAAAAAAATGTAAGACCAGTCAAAACTGAATGAATTACAGTGAAGTTTTGGAAAGACACAAAAACAACATGATCAAGCATTGGACAGAGTGTGTCAACAACTTCAAGAAGCTGGATTAACACTAAATAAAAAAAAAGTGAAATGAATAAGATTGAATTAACATTTTTTGGACACATATTTTCAGAAAAAGGGATGAGACCAGACCCTATTTAAATAATAGCTTTAAATGCAATGCAGAAACCGAAAGATATAGCAGACCTGAGATCTTTTCTTGGAATGGCAAGTTATTGTGCAAGATATATAAAGAATTTTGCAACTGTGAGTTCACCACTAAGGGAACTGACAAAGAAAGGAAAAAAATGTCAGTGGAGTAATGATTGTGAACAAGCTTTTGAAGAAATAAATATGGAAATAAATGTGGCTAATTTAAAATACTTTGACCCACATTTATGTACAGAACTAATAGTAGATGCTAGTCCTGTAGGTTTAGGTGCAATATTGGTACAGCATAAACCTGGAAGAGAAACCCCAAGATATGTAGTTTCACATGCTAGCCAAAGTTTATCTGAAGTGGAACATAGATATTCTCAGCCCTAAAAAGAATGTTTAGCTGTTGTTTGGGCATGTGAACATGTTCATGATTTTATTTATGGAAAATCATTTGTGATCATCACCGATCACCAGGCTTTAGTTTCCATTTTTGGAAATCCTAAAATAAAAATTCCGTCAAGAATTGAAAGATGGGGAATGAGACTTATAGAATATGATTTTAAAATCATTCATATTCCAGGAAAAGAATATAATCCAGCAGATTATTTATCCAGACATCCATCGAAAACATTGGTTGAGCAACAGTTAGAAGTAGAGGAATACATAAATTTTATAGTAAAATCAGTAGTTCCAGGAATTATTAAAGAAAATGAATTGATTGAAGAAACACTGAAAGAAAATACACTGCAAGAAGTAAAGTAAATTTTACTTGAAAACAAGTGGAGATTGATAACTAATGGGAGTCGATTTCGATTGAATGTAAAAAAAATGATATACTGGCATTTAGGAACATAAATTCAGAATTGTCTGTTTGGTGGAAGCAACTCGGTCGGTGGCATTAGTGATCAAAGGCACTGAAATTCTCTACTGCCTGGTTCAGGTGTTTGATGATGTTGGGCTTGGTGATTCTGAGGACGGCGGCTCACAAAGTTTTACTGGCATCACTAAGCGGATGAATGGGTATGTTCACCCCCAATCTGCCTTCCCCTCCCCCTCCAGGACAGAAAACCCCCTAGTCACAAGGGATATATATATATATATATATATTCACCATTCCGTCGCCTCCACCTCGCTCTGGAGTAACAACCAGCCAGGGTAAATAGCACTCGGACACGGACCAATAAAGTTTCCTTTTTTCGTTTATTTAGTGCAGGTAAAGTCCATGACGTTTCGGCTCCACGAGCCTTGTTCACATGACAATGTTACTTAACCGGTTTCAACCTTTTAAAGTTCCAGTGATGATTAAATTGACGTCACGTGTAAGTGCTTAAGCAAGGACATAGAAAACATACTATATTGAAGTTTCTAATAACATTATAATAACGGATAACTTTGCTCGATTGAAAAAATATAACAGTGAAATACCACAGCGGGAATTTAGTACAAAGTGTGAAAAAATATATACATATACAAATACACATTGTTGATAATCCCGGGGTGCAGTAACCTCGTTAAATTCATGGTAAAATAAATTTTTTATTAGAGGTTGTAAACACTGATATTATATTCTCCTAATGAAATAAACATACCAGGAGTCCCACTGCTCTAAGCTCAGGATATCTGATCCTTTCATCTAGGTTCCAAACACAACGTTGTAGTAGTGTCAATAATAAAGTGCAAATGCTTATTTTGGAGATGTGCAAAATAGTGCAAATAGTACCATCAAATGTGCAAATTCCGCAAAAAATGTGCAAAATAGCAATTTGTTGTGCATATTCCGCAGTATGTGTAAAATAACAAAATCTGGCCACAATCCAGTTGTGTCAACCAGGAGTCCACATCACTGATAATCAACATGTTTAAGAACCTGAATAGGTAAACTGAGCACCCTTCCGAAAGAAAACATTCAAAGTTAAATACCTGTACAATGCATATCTCCCTATGGCAAATACCGGGGGGAGTGATAGACTACAGCCTGCCACCCTGTAACATAATGTTAGTACCTCAACCCTTCAACAATCAAGAATACAATGATTTCTATGACCCTGCTTAATAATAAGAAGTGAATAAATACTGTAAATAACAATTTCAGACTGACTGGGATTTAGGACCCAACACAGTCCGAATATTGTGTGCATGTACTACAATTTAACAATGAATTCATATAGGTAGCAGTACATTCTGATCAACATACATTTTGACTCATATATATATATATATATATATATATATATATATATATATATATATTGCGCTCGAAAAACTTCTCCGTGAAAAAGAAGAGGGCAGCACTCAGGAGAGTTACTAACAGCGTGCAGTTTATTCAGCACAGACAAACGTTTCGGCAAAGAGCCTTCGTCGGTGTCACAACCCGTGATTCAAAAAACACACCTTAAATCCAATCAAGTGGTTAGTCATAAACATCAACAAGGGACTAAACCCTCGGCGATACCAAAGGCGCCATCTTAGAGTGGTTTTCTAAAGGTCAAAAAACCATACAGATCTAAACCATGAATTGGTTAAATCAAATACGCAGAGGGCACAATTCAATAATGCGTTCCAACAATTACACAAAAGAAATAAAGCCGTGGATCGGCAAAGGTCCCTTGGATGAGAAAAATGAATGAACAAATTCATAACCACATTCAATCAGGTGCTGGAATTATACATAAAAATGTGCAAAAAGGAAGTGGCCTACTTCATATGAGCAGTCAAAGTGGACAGTGTTAAATACTATGATTCAACTATAGTTAAAAAATATTGAAAAAAGTGGTTAAATGATCAGTCCTGCACCACAGTAAAACAGATACCCCACGTCCATCCGGCGGGAGATAAGCAAAAGGCTATATACAACATGATCATAACTACGCAATAATGAGTTGACGAATTAATAAGTACATTAAATCAAAATTTGGTAAGTGTAGAAAAATGATCTAGGTCAAATTGCAAACACAAACATACAGATACTAGCACAGTCTAAGAGGAGTGAGGTTCGATACGAGATATATATGATGATGATATGATAATATATGTACAGACATTATGCTATTGGGTATGGAAAAGTATATACAAATATATACATCTATATATATATACATATATGCACCCCCCTATGTGCATATAATTGTGCACACAATACTTTACAAAGACTGGTAATCAGCCTGAGTATATAATATACCATATATATAATATCAGCATTTTGTGGGGGGCTGCGATCCCAATGACATGGGCCTGTGCTCCCTCTCTGTCTAAGACTCACCTAGTTTTCTGCCCTTCCTCCTCGGTGGAGGGGGAACTGCGGATGAAAGACCATTAGACATTAGTATATGTTTTTGGGGCCTGGACATGGTCCTGTGCTCCTCTCCTTCCCCACGCTTAATCTTTCTGTCACCCCTTGAAGAGGCAGATGAGGGTGTTCCCCCCAATCTGCCCCAAAGGGGGCAGAAAGCCCACTAGACAGCAGAACTTTTTATGTAGCAGTATATCTGATAGAGAGTACTAGCCGCAGATTCCTTCACATAGAATTATCCCCAGGCGTGAGACTGGACCGGAAAAGTTTTTGCAACAGCACCCCTGAGTGCCGGGGAGATTGCACCACGTGGCTCCACCCTGACGTCCTCCGCGTCCGATCAGGCGGCGCAGGCGACCCCCACGGAGCCGTGCTGGCGCCAGGTTCTGGGTCCGTCTCCTGAAGTCCCTTTGTCCCCTGAGGTCTGTCTTCTGTCGATGAGTTCCTCCAGGGAGACAGGGTGCCGTGTAGTTGCCTTTTCATCTGCATCTTCTAGGGGAGGCTCTTTACCATCCCCGCGCCCAATATCCTCGAACCCCTCTCGCCCGGACTCACGGCTGGCTTCTCCACCGGCATTTTCTCCTTCTGGGACCCATCTGGTCCCTCGTTCCTCGGTGGATCCTCCTCTATGCTGGGGCTTTCCGCTTCCCCTGGAATTGGGGAAGGGCGGCTCAGTCTGCGCCCGTCACCCATGGAGGAATTGATTTCACCTCTGCTGCGCCTTACTGAGGACAGTGTTACCTTTGTTCAGGCTATTTCCACGGCTTCTGGTGAACCTGTCACTCCATTTCCTACAGACCACCTCTTGCAGCTCCTCCACCAGGGCTCTGGTGGACGAGAGTCGTATCTTCCTTTTGAGGCTTCCCTCCATGATTCTCTTATGGAGTCTTGGAGTCCCCCTGCCACGGGCGATCCAGTGCCTCAGGCGCTACTGCACCGCCATCGGCCTGCTCTGCATGATCCGGTCTTTCTTTCGTTCTACCCTTCTACTCAAGGCGCTTTATTGGTTTGCCTGTGGTGTTGTTCCCTCTGTCCCGGGAGGCCCGATGGTTAGATTTATGGGGACGTAGTGTCTTTGCTTCTTCCAGTGCTGCCTTGAGAGCGCTTAACACTTTGTGTGTGTTGACCAGGGCTACTTCTAGCCTGTGGGATTCAGTGGAGTACCTTCTTTCACGTGTCTCTCATGAGGCTGACCGTGCTGATCTGCGGGCCCATGTGTTGAATGGTAAAGAGTTGACCGCGTCTATTCTTCGTGCGGCTTTGGATGTTGCTGATGCTATTGGCCGAGCTATAATAATAAATAATAATAATAATAAAACATTTTTAAAGCGCATGGCTGCACAGCTGTGTATCCCCGCGCTAACTGCAGAAAATAAACTCACAGAGAATCGAGAAGGGGATAGATGGAGATCATCATAGGGAATCGAGAAGGGAATAGAAGGAGATCATCATAGGCTTATTGAGGAAATAGATGGGTTTTCAGTTTGGCTCTGAAAAGAGTTTCTGAAGGTTCCATTCTTAAGTGAACAGGTAGGGCATTCCAATGTTTCACCCCGAGGTACGAAAGGAGCGGCCACCAATTTTCGCTCTGTGGACACGGGGGAGTTTGAATAGGGACATTCCTGAGGACCTAAGGTCTCTGGTAGGGCGGTGGATGGTCAAGAGGCCTTTTAGATAGGAGGGACCCTTGTTGTGGGCTATCTTGTGGGCATAGCAGAGGGTCTTGAATTTGATTCTCTCCCTAACGGGGAGCCAGTGCAATTTGGACAGTGCCGCCTTGGCTGATGTTCCCTATGGCCACTTCTGTGGCTCTCCGTCGCCATGCTTGGCTGGGCGATGCTGTTTTTCCTGAAAACATTAGGGAGTGTCTGGTTGACCTCCCTTTTGACGGGGTCCTGCTGTTTTAGTCCTCCTGCGGACTCAGCCACCCAGCGTCTTCTTGTGGGGCTGTCCTCCTCCTCCTCCTCCTCCTCCCTAGTAGGTGGTTGTTGATCCTCCGGGTTTTAGTGGGAGGTGTTATCCCACTGCTCCTGGAGTCTGGTATGGGGTGCACGTTACACTTTCTGTGAGAGATACTGTGCACTCCGGGCCCTGAGTTGGCCTACCCGTTTAATTGGGGTTCAGTCCCCGTTGAAGAGAGTGTTCTTTTGGACTCCTTCCTAAGCCTTCTGTGGTTTTTGCCGCAGGGTTTCCAATTTGTTCTCTGATGCGGGATTTCTTCCCTAAGAGTGGTTCCCATACTTTTTGGGCCGTGTCCTACCCTACATGGGGTATTTGTAGCAGTTGGAAAGCCTGTCTTATACTGAGAAGGGAGTACTTCCGCTTGCGGGTTCCTCGCCCTTCTGGGTGCTGCTGTATGCCGTTGGTGCGTTTCTTGGACGGCTGTGGCTTGGGACGGTGTTCTGCCTCTGGTTTGCTGTTGGCCTGGTCCTCTGTCTGGTGGCGTTCTGCCTCTGGTTTGCTGTTGGCCTGGTCCTCTGTTTGGTGTCCAGAAGGGTTATCTCCTGTGTTGGCCTACTTGTTCTCCTCGTGGTTCCCGGCTGGTTGCTGGTTAGCACCCGGCGGCGTGCGCCGGTGCTTCTGATCCCCTGCCAAGGGCCTTGGAATGAGGCCTGGCGTCCCTGCTTCTGGCTTTCAGGGGCTTTTGAGAATATATTTTTCTCTTTCACCCACCTTACTACTGAGGCGCTGTTCGGTATGGCCTGTTGACATCCAGTTGTGATGAGTTTGGCCACCCTCTTCACCGGGTGTGTTCCCGGTGGAGGGCCTTTGCCTTCGTTTCGGCTCTTCTCCTTGAAGTCTCTGGGTTGCTCTTCTCTTTTGGCCTCCTTTTGCGATGTCTGTACCCGGGGCTTCCGGTGGAGGTCCCTGGTACATTGACTGCTGCTCTCTCTTCCTATTGCCTGTCCCTGGAGCTTCTTTTGGAGGTCCTTGGTACATTGGCTAATGGTCTCTTTTCGTGATGCCTGTATCTGGGACTTCTGGTGGAGGTCCCTGGTACATTGGCTACTGACCTCCTCTTCCTTTGTTTTGCCTGTACTGGGGGCTTCTGCTGGAGGTCCCTGGTGCATCGGCTGATGGCCTCTTTTTGTATTGCCTGTGCCTGGGGCTTCCGATGGAGGTCCCTGGCACAATGGCTACTAGTCTCCTCTCGTATTGCCTGTACCTGGGGCTTCCGGTAGAGGTCCATGGTACATTGGCTGGTGGTCTCTTTTCGTATGGTCCTTACTTCTCCTGCTGGTTGATGGCAGGTCCACCGCTTGTCATGGTGACACACCCCCTGTGGAGCGGTGTTCTGCACGGCGCTCCGGTTCTGGTCTGCTTGGGGGGGACTGGGTTATTTCCCTGTCCTGGCGATTTTTTTTCCCCTGTCGGGGGCTGGGGAGGTCCTCACGCAGACCCTCCTTGCCCTTGGGTATGGCTAGGGTATCTATTCTACGTGAAGGAATTTGCGGCTAGTAGTCTCTATCAGATGTACGAGTTACTTACCTCTGGTAACAATGTATCTAGTAGAGACGATTCTAGCTGCAGATTCCTTCACAGCCCACCCTTCCTCCCCATTCTACGAGGGCCCGCTGGGTCTTCTGCATTCGCCTGCCTCTGGGTGGTTGGCTTTTGCGGGTGTTTTTCTTACCCCCTCCTTCGGGGGATGCTCGCCTTGTTGTTGTTTTTCCATTTTGGACGCTATAGGCACTTCTGTGTCCCTGCACTCTGGTCTCCAGTGTGGGGTTCACTCGTGCTTTTCCTCCTTCTTCTTTCCTTTGTTGATGGCACTCCTGCCTTTGGCAGTCCTTGGGGTCAAGGTCTCGACTTCGGTGTTCGGGAGACTTTCTCCCTACTGGTGTTGTCTGAGGTTGACTGGTCATTGCTGAAAATTCTGACCTTGGTGTCCCCTTATGTTCCAGGCAGTGGCTGCAGCCTTCTTGGTCTGATGTGTATTTTCCCATGCTTCTGCCACGGGGAGGCTGTTGTATTTGTTTGCAGGATTGCTTTCCAGTAGCGGTGCCCTATTCTTTCATTCTTTCATTCCAGATCATGGTGCCTCAGTGCCTGGCTCTATTCTGGATGGTTCTGTCCCTCACCATTGTTTCTTTCCCTTCTGTTTAGTGTTTTTTTTTGCACACTGTTCCGGTATTCTCACAGTTTTTGCTGGTGTGCTTTGTGGCGCGGAAAAATTCTCCGAAGAAAACTGACTTATGCATGCCAGGGTGGGACTTATGTGTCCTCGCTGACGTCAGATGCGGAGGACGTCGGGGCGGAGCCACGTGGTGCCGTCCCCCCGGAGCGCAGGAATGCTGTGGCAAAAAGTTTTCGGGGTCCAATCTCACGCCTGGGAATAATTCTATGTGAAGGAATCTGCGGCTAGAATCATCTCTACCAGATACATTGTTACTAAAGGTAAGTAACTCGTACTTTTTGAGAGGGGAAGACTCCCAATGGCATGACCCTGTGCTTCTCCCTGGTTTGCGCTAGCGTAGGGTCTGATCTATATTTTCCCAGATGGGTTACTCCGTCACAACGTTGATGGATATCCCATATGCCGAAATATAAATTCCACTATATTCTATGAGAATTATAGTTCGGCGGCCACAATATCTTTCACTGTATGTACAGAATGGACAGCGTAACCCTTTGGCTGAAATATAAAGCAGGCCTTTAGTTTTTCTGCCTCCTTTGGTGGATGGATAGAGGTGTACACCCCCAATCTGACCTCTACTATACTCCGTGGATATTTATATGGCCATATTTGTGGGGAACCAGATTTGGTGGAAATTTATAAAGCACGCGTGTTAGACCTGGCACCATTGGCGTCGGTCTCCCTTCCATTTTTACTGTTGCCTCATGTGTTTTTTCTGGTGCTAGATGCTTTGGGCACTCAGACACTCCTATCCAGTGCCACAGTGCGAGTGCTCCCTACTGTAAATTGATGTATTGATTAGTGGTTCCATGATTGGATGTTTGGTTTACTTGTCAGACCCTAGTACAGTGCACTGAGTGTGCCCAGGGTGTGTAATTCCAAATGCTGCTAGTGGGCTTGCAGCACTGGCTGTGCCACCCACAGGAGCAGCCTTGTAAAATGTTTCTAAGGTCTGCCATTGCAGAGCCTGCGTGCAGTCTGATACTGTCATGTTGTCTGGGCAAGTGCACCCACTTGCCAGTCCCTAAACCTTCCCTTTTCCTTATATTAGTCACCCCTATGGTAGGCACACGGGCAGGGTGCATTGTAAGTATAAGGTAGGATAAGCCCTGATGTGTGTGGCAAGTCCTAATATTGAATTACAGCCATTTTCGTTTTCACAATTGCAAGGCTACCTGTTTTCCATAGGCCAGAATGGACTGTTAGAATTATTCCACTTTATAATCCTAAAAGGCTCAGAGAGCTTGGTAGAAATTCGAGTTTAGTATGCCTAGACTCAGAATAATTAAATACATCTTTTAGTAAAGTTTATTTTAATATTCTGGGATTGCAAATACCACTTTTAGAAAGTAGCTATTTGCTTGCCTAACCATTTAGGCCTACCTCTGCTAGGTTGTGTAGTCCTTTGTCTGGGTTTGTGAGTGACAGAGCTGGGGGATTCCAGGAGACAGGCTGGGGCAGCCCGGTGGTGAATAGAGAGATCTGCATCTAGATGGGAGGGAGGAGTTGCACTTGGGACCTGAATAAGGCTGGGCCTTCCCTCTACAATGCCGGCTCCACCCCCTGTGGTGCGTCTGATGTCTCTGCCCTGCACACTGAAAGAAGAGAAGGAAGACTGTCAACAAAGTGCTCCAGGACTGTACTTGCCTTCCACAATGCTGGCTCCACCTCCTGCGTCTGTGCCTGCCCTGTGCTGTGAAAGGAAAGGAGAAGTCTGGTAAACAGAGTGCTTCAGAACTGGTTTGGACTAGGCACAGGCCCCTCTCCCCTCAGAGAAGAAAGGATTTTGGGGTATAAGTATTGGGACCCTGATCCCATGAAATTAGATCACTTCTGGACTTACAAGACGAAACCTCTGCTGAGGAGAGCAACCTGAAGAAACCGAGGAGAGACTATTCCCAAGCTGAAGTGCTTCTTGGGGGATTGGCCTGCAGTGGTTGCCTGACTGCCAAAGAGAGGAGAAAGAACTTTGTGGACTTTACTTTCAACTTGTGCAAAGATCTCCAAGGGCTTGGAAGAGAGCTTGCCCCCTGACCAAAGTCCCAGGACCAGTGGACTTCACCAGCCTTTGTGAATTGCTGCTGGAAACAACTGGCTACAGGGCAGGGAGCTGTGACCGACTCTCATGACCGGCCCGGTGTCCTGGAGGCACTGCATCAAGCAACGTCTGCCTCGAACAACGCAAGCTTTGCTCTCACCGACTCCGTCATGACGCCGTCACAGAACCGTAGCCTGCACCGCGACTGGAAGGACACCGTGACGTGCAACGCCTCGCTACACCGACTCGTACTGGTCTGACCGACGCGGTCACTGCTGCTGACTTCGAGTCCTGTGAACGCACCGGAGTTGGGCACCGCCTCGCTTGCTTCGCGGCGCACCACCCGACTCTTTAGGAGACTGTGAGGTGGTCCTAGAGAACCAACTGCCCAAGAACACTAAGAAATATGGGCAGTGGGTGGCCGTCAATGACCGTAAGGTGAGGCTCTTAGAGACACAGGAGCCAGTGGGACGTCCTCTTACCATGCCTGTTGTTTGCGTACCGGGAGGTGCCACAGAAATCTCTAGGGTTCAGTCACTTTGAGCTTCTCTATGGGCACCTGGTCAGAGGACCTCTGAGTCTGGTCAAGGAAGGCTGGGAGCAATCTGCCAGGAAACCTCCCCAGGATGTATATAGCTACATGCTGGCCTTCAGGAACCAGACTAGGGGTTTTCGGCAACTCGCTGAGGCGAATCTGGAAGCCAGCCAGGAGGAGATGAAGAGGTGGTACGACCAGAATGCCACTCTGGTAGAGCTTCAACCTGGTCAGAAAGTATGGGTCATGGCCCCAGTGGAGCCCTGTGCGCTCCAAGATAAGTGGACCGGACCATTTGAGGTTGTGGAGCGCAAGAGTCCAGTTACCTACTTGGTGGACTTGCGGTCTCCTAGGAACCCCTTGAGGGTCCTGCATTTCAACCACCTTAAGCCCCACTTAGAGAGGTCTGAAGTGGGCATGCTCTTGGCGACAGATGCTGGGATGGAAGAGGAGACTGAGCCTCTTCCTGACCTCCTGGCGGCCACACAGCAAGATGGGTCAGTGGATGGTGTTAACCTCTCTTCCACCCTGACCCCTGAGCAACAAAATGACTGCCGCCAGTTGCTGGTACAGTTTTCTGATCTGTTCTCCCTGGTTCCTAGTATGACAGATTGGTGCGTCCATGATGTGGATACAGGAGACAGCTTATCTGTTAAACACAAGTCTTACAGGGTAACTGACAGGGTAAGGGGTTGCATCAAAGAGGAGGTCTCAAAGATGCTTGCACTAGGGGTGATTGAGTCCTCCAGCAGTCCTTGGGCCAGCCCAGTGGTCTTGGTCCCGAAGGCTGCGGCGCAGCATTGGTGTCCTGTAGGCACCGCATCAAGCAACGTCCGCCTCGAACAATGCAAGCTCTGCGCTCACCGACTCCGTCCTGATGCCGTCACCGAGCCGTAGCCTGCACCGCGACTGGAAGGACACAGTAACGTGCAACGCCTCGCTACACCGACTCGTACTGGTCTGACCGACGCGGTGACTGCTGCTGACTTCGAGTCCTGTGAACGCACCGGAGTTGGGCACCCCCTCGCACGTTTCGTGTCGCACCGCCTGGCTCGCACCAATGTCCGGACTGATCGACGCTAGCTCCTGAACTCTGGCTCTGTCGCCGCACCGCAAGCTGCAAGCACCGCATCGAAGCACCATCTCGCCCTGCAACGCAAGCCTTGGATCCACCAACTCTGTCAATGGGCCGCTGCCTGCACCGCATCGAGGGACAACGCGTCCTGCAACGCTTCCTTTCTGCACCACGACGAACACCGGAACCGGCTCACACATCCGTGCCAGCCGCCTCAAGTAAAAGGTACTGAGACTGAGTCTGTCGACATTTGAGTGGGCCCGGACGGACGCGGTCCGCTGGATTTGTTAGACTCTGTGTTATTTCAACAATGCTGTAGCCGGACACGGCTACCGACTTACACAGAACTTTGATTTAAGCCTTTTTAACCAGAACTCTTGAAATTTAATAGTACGGTGGATTCTTTTTGTGTTTTATTGGTCTTGTGGTAACTCTATATAAAATATACTTATTTTTTATATAAAACCTTGTGTGGTGTCCATTTGTGGTGTTGTCACTGGGTTACTATATGTGGTCACAACTGCTTAACTTACAATGCCTCTGAGATAAAGCCTTGCTGCTAGTTCCACGCTACCTAGAGGGTGAGCAAGGGTTATTTTAGGAGTGTAAACCACTTATCCTGACTAGAGGAGAGGGTCCCTATTTGTCACAAGTACCTACCTGTGCCAACTAGAGACCCCCAATTCTAACAGCGCGATTGCCGAAGGCGTCTTGGCAATGTCGAGGATCAACCTTGCAGCAGCATTCTGTAGGCGCTGGAGTTTTGAGAGATGTTGGACTTGGATCCCTGCATACAAGGCGTTGCCATATTCCAGTCTGGACCGGGCCAATGCTCCAATCAGCTTTTTGCGTGAATCGAGAGGGATGAATGTGCAAACTCTTCTAATCATCTTTAAAGTATAACAAATGGTCGAAGAGAGCTTGTTTATCTGGGCGTCAAAAGACAATTTGTTATCAAATATGACTCCTAGATTTTTAACCTTGCCAACAGGTTTTGGACAGTCGCCCAAACTGGCATGGCACCAATTGGGAGACCAAAAGTCAGCTTCAGGCAGTTTAGCTGCATCCAATGATCTACCTGGGTCATGCAGTCATTGAATCACTCAGCTGTTTCCTCCATATTGCCTGCCACCACTATTTGGGAGTCATCAGCATACGATATCGGAGGAAACCCACACTGCCTTATAATCTCTGCCAGAGGAGCAACATAAACATTAAAAACCGTGGGGCTCAGGGAAGAACCCTGAGGCACTCCGCAAGGGGATTTAAAGGATCTGAATGTAAAATCTCCCAGTTTGACCGAGAAGGACCTGTCTCTTAGAAAAGATTGCATCAGTATGAGTGCAGAGGCTTGAAGCCCCTATTCTGCTAGACGAGCAGAGTATCTCGTGGTTCACAGTGTTGAAGGCAACCGAGAGATCCAATAGTATCAGGGCGGCCCTCCGTCCTGCGTCTAACATACTCCTGAGTCCCTCTGCTGCCATAACCAATGCAGTTTGTGTTCTGCGCTCTTCCCTGAAACCATATTGTGATTGATCTAAAAAGTTTTTAGATGCTATAAATTCTGTCAGTTGGTTATTAAGCAATTTTTCAAAAACTTTGGCTGGGAATGGAATTCTGGATATTGGCCGGTAGCTGCTGGGTTGTTTTGGATCCAGATTGGCTTTTTTTTTTTTTAATGGGAGCACTGATGCTGTTTTCCATATGTCTTGGAAGTTACTTGACTGAATTATCTCATTGAACACAGGAGTTAGTTGTTCACTTAGTATTTCTGGGAATAAGTGCATCACTTTAGGTGGACATGGTTCTGTTGGACCCCCGGACCTAATGTTCTTTACCACCAGGCTGATTTGTTCTGCTGAAGGAGGTAAGAAGCAGAATCCAGTTTTGGGAGTAGAAATATCCATTTATTTATTTATTTGAACATATATGGCGTTAATATTACTCTTAGATAGCCCCAACTACATGGTTCTTTTCTCCACCCCGTCCCATGCTGTTAGTAGTCTTTCTGTCCCCTCAGGAGAGGATATCATTTTTTTTAAATGGCACTATTTTTTGTTGTGGTAGCGGCTCCAATGGCATGCACCCAATATTCTTTTTTTGTACCCCCTGGGTGTAGATTGAGCGAGATTATTTTTAATCTGCCTCCCGGGAAGGCATAAAGCCCTCTAGACACCAGGGATATATTTTATTGTTGTAAAAAATAAAATATGGTATGTAGGTGGGGAAGCTGATGTTGGCTACATCCTCCATCCCTAAAATCCCAACAGTGTTTCTGCCCACCTGGGGCTCAGAGCCCCATTCCCATGCAGGCAAGAGGAAATGTTGATTCTTTTGGATGTAGTTTTGATATATGGACCAGCAGATTTGGAGGTAATCTAAATTTCCTCCTACTTGCCATTGTGAATGGTTCCATTATTCCGGCCCATGCTCTGCCACCTAGGGAAACAATTTGAAAACAAAAAACTTTGGGAACTCCATCGTAGTATGCCTTACAAGGATCCCACAATGTTTCCTTATGCACAATGCCCTGCCTGAAATCATGCATTTTCATCAGATTTCTGTGAAGGAACTTTCTAGAATCTGTGAGGAATCACAAATTTCCTACCAAACGGTACACATTTTTCACTCTTTATATTTTACTATACCAATTGCTCTTTACTGGGTACACAATGAAAAAACATACTGAGGTGCTGCTCAGTTGTTGGCTCTGGGTACCTCAGTTCCTTTGAGAACCTACAACACCCTATTGATCCCCATGACCAGAAGGGTCTACCTGATGTAACGGTATATTGCTTTTGTAAACTGACAATCGTGACAGGGGGTTCCAGATGAAAAAGTGGTCACAAATGTAAAAAACATTCCTACCCATTTTCATTATTTTTAAAATTCAACAGTTTTTCTGGCAAAGCCTTGAGGGGCCTACACAATGACACCTTGCTTAAATTCAGAATGTTGTCTACTTTTCAGAAACGTATAGCTTTCCAGCATCACACATGGGTTTCACACCTGTTTCCTTCACAAACCAGAATTAGGTTGAAATTGCAAAAATTAGGAAAAATGGACTATATCTTTGAAAAATGTCAAAACTGTGGTAAAAAATTGTGGTTTTGATACAGCGCTGCATGTTCCTGAAAGCTGGAAAGATAGTGATTCTAGGAAAGAAACATGCTACTTTATGTTGAGCACTTTTTTTTGTCCCTCCCCTCCCCCAATCCCCACCGCAAACCCACAAAAAATAACTTTAGCTTTATTTTGGCTAATTTCTCAGTTCCCTCTAGGGTAATCCACAAGCTCTTGGTACCTTTAGAATCCTCATGAAAAAATATGAACATTTGACGTTGATACCTGTTGTGGTAAAAAAGTTATGGAGGTGAACTCATGAAGTGCTCCAAATTGCCAAAAGAGGTCTCAGCCCTGGGGGTAAAAAAAAAACCTTAGCAGTTAAGGTAAGGGATTAATAAAAAATTTAACAAAAAGACCTTGTGGCGTTCTAAGCTGGGGTGAATGTCTAGTAATAAACTATGCCTAATACCGTTCTGATGTTATACCATACGAATGAACGAAGTACTTTCAGACACGATTTTTTGTAAAACGTTGGGTTTCCAAATTTTCTTGCCACAATTTGCCTAACATACAAAAATATAGTCTCCCTCAACGGGTGTCGTCAGGACTTGAAAGTAAAGATCTACAGTACTTAAACTAGCAGGCATAAGAATATATCTGGACATATAGGAGCGCTAAGCCATGTTTATCTAGACTTCTTATTTTTTTCTAGCCAGTCTTAAGACCTTGCGAGGCCCTGATGGAAGTCCCAATTCTTCCCTGAATTCTGGTGATAGAATCCTTTGAAAAGAGTAGTCGAATGTTATGAAAAAAAATGGCAGCTTAGGTAAAATGTCCATCTTTATAAAGTTCACCCTGCCATAAATCCTCAGTGGCAAGTTCTCCCATTTTCCCAATTTCGTGTTCATTTCTTTCGTTAACCTGCCCAAGTTAACCTTGAGAATTTTTTCTAGTTTGGTGTGACATCTATGCCTAGGTATTTAAGCTTGGACTGGGTCTGTAACCTTACATACTTTACATTTGTTGCCATTATCTCTATGTTAGACTTGTTAATTAAATACCCAGCGAGCACCACAAAATGTTCTTTTATTTCTTCCATCCTTTACTAAAGTTCTATTGTGATCAATGAGATTAAATATAACGTCGGCACATAGAGTGATTTTATTTTCAAAGGCCTGGTTTACAAAGGGTACTCTACCTTTAACCCTTCTAAAAGCCTGGACCATGGGGGTTCAATATAAAGGTCAAAAAGAAGGGGGTAAAAGGGACACCCCGATGGGTTCCTCAGCTTAGGTTTATTTTAATTTACACGGGAGTAGAGTTTGTTGAAAAGCCGATGCCGTGGTCTTCTTGCCTGTAATAATAATTTACATCGATTTTAACGAATTACAGAATATGTAAAGGTTTGCATTTTAGTCTGGGGCGGTGGTTTCTCTTTCACTTCTTCGAGCGGTATGGGCTACATTTATGACTACTAAACTTGGGTAAATGGCATACAAAGCAAATTAAAGGCTATTATCACCCAGTGTATACTTAGATGTTTTAATGTTTATTTAATGCACTCTTTTATTTGCTTGGTGTGCCAGCATTTCCTTAGAATGTAGTTCTATACTGTCCCACAAGCTCATTTTAAAATAGTAATTTTGACTGCGCCTTAAATATCTTTCAATCCTTGTAATTTTCAAGCTAAAAACAGAAGGGTCTTTATGAACTTTGTGATGTGGAATGCTCAGGGAGTTGGGAGGCGAACCTGTCTTTAGGCAGAGGTACTTACACCCTGTTATTCCTCCACCCTTTATTTTCTTTCACTGGAGGGCCCTTCATTTAGATTGTCGTGCAATGTTTTTGCAGCTGTGATTGAGGCTGTCCCCGTCCTCACTGTTGTCGCAGGCATTTAAAGAACATGTAAGATGTGTGGTCTCTCAGCATTGCTGACTACGTAGATACTACTGCGGTTCAGCTGCCAGCCGCGTGTAGGAGAAATTCAAGAGACAAAGCTTGAAACATGCGTCCATTGGGGCGTAGGGGCGAAGCC